>NC_033638.1:3918671-3922342 GCF_001540865.1 Ananas comosus
AAAATTTAAATTTGAGTTTAAATCGTGAATTAAATTTAATTTTTGATTTTTGATTTCAAATCTATCCATCTATTTTATACTAAAATTTAAATTTGATATCGTAGATATTTTCTAATAAAATATAATATATAAATTTACAAATATTTTATTCTAAATTTTTTTAAAAAAAATATGATTTACAAATTTTTATTAATTTAAAATAAATTAAAATAATTGTTACGTGCATTTGCACGTACGCTCAACTAGTATATATATATTATATATATATAGAGTTCGGCTACTATGTTATCAGTAGCGTTAAGCGCTTTGTGCTACCAAGTTTTCAGCCATTAGATCTATCATTTTGACCATTTATATCCATTAGATCATACTATTCAAACAACCACCTAATCAATCCTAGAGGACCACTATCATCTTAACCGCATATCTCTTTGTTCAAGGGCCATTTTCAATATTAGGACTTTCGAATCGACGATCAGTTCCATTAGACTTGATCTAGCGTATTTGAAGTACCTAAAAAATAAATTTCGTGATTTTTCAATAGGGTTAATTACACCATTGGTTCTCAACCTTTGCACCGTTTTTTAATTTAGTCCTCAACCTCTTTTTTTGCTATCAAGTCTCTAATCTCTTGATTTCATTACAATTAAGTCCCAGCCGTCAAAAAGGTATTAAAATTAAAGAAAAATGTCATGTTAGCACCATGTCAGCGCCATAGAGGCGCCGTTGTCTGAGCCATGGAGGCGTAATGTTAGCGCCACTGTGGTGCTGTGTCAGCAGATTGCAAGAAAAAAAGAGGATGGGGACCAAATTGAAAAACAATGCAAAGATTAGGGATCAATGGTGTAATTAACCCATTAAATTTATATATTCAAACAAGACTTTTAATTTAAGTTTTAAGTTTTAAATTTTAAATTTAAATTTTGATTTTGGATTCAAATTTAAATTCAAATTCAAATTCCGATTTTGCATTTAATTTTAAATTTTAAATTTTAAATTCAAATTTACATTTTGAATTCTAAATTCTAATTTAATTTCAAACTTCAATTTGAAATTTCAAATTCAAAATGCGAATTTGAATTCGAAGTTTAAATTCAAATTTAGAATTGAAATCAAATCTTAGATTCAAATTTAAATTGTGAATTCAAATTTAAAATTTAAAATCAAAATTTTTTAATATGATTTTAAATTTAAATTCATATTTTAAATTTAAATTTTAGTTTCAAAACTTTCATTTTAAATGTAAATTGAAAAATCAAAATCAAAATCAAAATTTTAAGTTTGAATTCAAAATTTAGATTCAATTTAAAATTAAAATTTAAAATTTGAATTTCAATTCAAAATTTTAATGTAGCTTTAAATTCAAATTCAAAATTCTAATTTTTTTTAGTTTAAAATTTTAATTTTAATATTATTTTTGAATTTAAATTTAAAATTTTGAATTTTTATTTTTAGGGACTAAAGTGAAAAATGTGCAAAGTTTAGGGGCGAAAATTAACATGCAAAAGAATGCCAAATAAGCGCTAACGTGGCGATTCCGTTAATTTTAATAGTTTTTTTAATGGCTGGGATGTAATTGCAATAAAATCAAGAGATTAGGGACTCAATTGTAAAAAAAAAGGTGGGGATCCAAGTGAAAATTGGTGCGAAGGTTGGGAACCACTGATGTAATTAACCATTTTTCGATATTTTTTTTTGCCTTGTGATCGAAGGGGCTCAAAACTATTAATTTTAATGGTCGTAGTGAGCCATTTGTAAGTTTGATGGTGTAGAAATATTTAAATCACATAAAATTTTTGCTAAAAAATTCTTTATAATATATAAAATAAGATCAGTATTTTTTATCTAAAATTTTAATGCCATATCATCATATTTTGTAACATTTTTATTTTCAGCCGTTGATTTTGAGCCTTTTCGATCATTAGACAAACGATATTAAAAAATTATGAAATTTATCTTTTAAGTACTCCAAATACTCTAGATCAAGTTTAATGGAGTCGATCGTAGATTTGAAAGTCTCAATATCGAAAACGACTTGGAAGCACAGAAGGCTCCGTGCTTCCAGAAGCATACCAGTCTTATATATATATATATATATATATATGAGGCTACTATGCTATATGAAGCAAGGAGCCTTCCGTGCTTCCAGCTCGTTTTCGATGTTGCGACTTTCGAATCGTCGATCGGCTCCGTTAAACTTGATCTAGAGTATTTGCAGTACCTAGAAAATAAATTTTATTATTTTTCGATATCATTTGCCTAGTGATCGAATGGGCNGCTCTAAATGAGACAGTAAACAAGAGAAAAAAAAGGGATTCGGGCGGGAGACATTAATTTTTATAATCTAAGACGAATTTGGGGCATGAAATGGGAGAAAGTTTGACCCGCCTCGAATCCATTCCGTCATGATCCGTCCCGAAAATTATTTATATTTTAAAAAGATAAATTTAAAATATAAATAACTTAGTGCTCTCATTTCTTATGTATTTGGAATTTTTGAATTTTGTTTCGAATTATAATTGATATTTTTTATTTTTATAATTGATGTTGTTAATTATATATATTATATTATTAAAAATTATTAATTTATATTTTGTAAAATATTAATAATATTATAATTTTATAAAAAAATATTAGTTGGCGGGGCGGATTCGGGGCGCTAGTGGGAGGCGGGCTAGGAGGTGGGGCGGATTTTGGAATATATTTTTTAATCCGTCACGGATTCAGGATTTTGGTAGTCGGGACGGGAGGCCGAGCGAGGCTTTCGCCCCCAGATCTGTCTGGTTTGCATTCCTAATTCTACGGTAAAAAGATTAGAGGATACTCTAACAATATAAGAATATTCAGTTAGATTGTAGCATTTAACATTAGGAGAAATCAAGGTTATTATTAAATTTTCATAGAATATAATTTTAAAATTAGATAAATAAAGAAAAAATTTCAAAGTTAAGGTGTTCATCCAAAATACTTTTCGTAATTGACACATTCTTATGTTCTATTTGCTAAATAGTTATCAAAATAGAACATTTTGATGGAACCACTAATAAATTTAATAAACTATTTAAATTAATTGACTGAAAAATAACTTTTTAAAATTAAAAGTTGAAGTAAGTTTCGAATTAAAAAAAAAAAGAGGGAGCAATTTCAAAACGGCCAATAGTCGAGGGGTCTTCATACATTTTTATTGCTGATAATAGAATTTCTCTACTCTTTTAGGTAGACGTGGCAAATGGTAGGTTGGATAAACTGTCGGTAGAATATTGTATCTGCAGGTTATATAGACGGAAATAAAATTTATCTACAACTTTGGATGGCCTACATCTTTATCCATCTCCGCCAGTGAGCGGGCAGGTGGGTATGGGGGTTATTCGCAAGATATTCTTTTTTTTTTTGTGGCCAATTTGAATTTGCATAAAAAATTCACTAGTTTTGTGTTTTTACAAAAAAGGGGCTACTATTTCCTTATTCCCCTCTCTCTCTCTCTCTCTCTCTCTCTCTCTCGTTCGATTTTCACTACTGCTTTGTCTTCTTCCTTGTTGTTTCTTTCTCTCCTTTCTGCTTCCTCTGTCTTCTCCATCTCCTCCACTCCACTCCTCCAGCATCTACGTGGGCTCTACTCTCTTTGTGACGCCCCGACTTCCCAGGGGGTCACCCATCCTAGGACTACTCCC
>NC_033638.1:3922442-3959238 GCF_001540865.1 Ananas comosus
ACCAACCCAACCTCAATACGACCCAAGTTCCAGCCAAATATAAATCTGGCGCCAATTCTATAAGCTTGGCTAAAGAAAGATATGGGCTTAGACCATACGGTCCTAAATTGACCCAGAGCGCCATGTAATTCAAGCTCAACTGAATCCATATAAACGGGCCTAAACTGGGCGCTTATGCTATATCGAACTTACATTTAATGTAGGCCTCACTTGTGTCATAGTCCTGTAGGCTGAATCTAGTCCATGCCTTGTTCAATGCACTATATGGACCCAATTTGACCATGAAATGAGATCCATCACCGACGAATTGAACCATAACTAAGCACTGATAACTAGCCAAGCTTGAATCCAAACTGTTCAAAATAAAAATGCCAATCGAATAAAATCTAAATTGACAAACCAATTCTAGCTAACATCAAACCCAAAAAATCTTAACCCACAGCAAGACTCTTAAATATGCTATCAGATCACAATGAACCAAGCCTACAATTTGTTAGGGCAAATCTTTTTAAATCCAATTCTCTAGCATATTAAGCTAAGAGTCATATTGTATCACATTCATATTAGATCCAAATTCTAGAAATACTTTGTTAGAATTGATCAAACCATCATTAGAGTTTCCACCTAATAAATTTATGACTCTAATGTACGTTAACTGTGGATTCATAACAAATGAATCCCAAATTAGACTTCTAACTACATCACTTAACGATTTAATTTAAATTTGACTAATCCTAATATATATAATGAGGATTTAGTTGATATTCACGCTCATGTGTCCAATTAAACTCTAAAAATACCACTTAGAGTTTTAATTTAAATTGCATAGATAATATTTAGTGATTTAGTTTGACTATTTCACCCGTCATGTGCATACCCAAATGAAATTGAATTAGACTCTAATAATACACTTAGAGTTTAATTAAATCAAATTTCACTCAATCATAATATTATAATTAAGTGATTTAGTTGATATTTCACCTATGGGTGAACCCAATGAAAATTGATTAGACTTCTAAACACATACACTTGCGTTTAATTTAATCTATAATAAATTCACCTAATCTAAATATATACTAATTAGGATTTAGTTGATACTTTCACCTCATAGTGTACCCAAATGAAATTGAATTAAGACTTCTAATACCTATACTCATGGAGTTTAATTTAAATCAAATTTGACTAATCCTAATATTATATAATTAGGATTTAGTTAATTATTTCACCTTTATGGTGGACTCAATGCGAGAACATGATATAAGCTCATAACATATAAACATAGAGCTTAATTACACTGGACTTTGAGATATTAAATCCTCAACACCTACATAACAGGAATGAGGGCTCCAAACGTGAATATCAATCAAACCCATTGGACTGTTATTCAATATATTTAAAGTTACAATTAACTAAATCAAACTCTAATCCCTTTAATTATAGAGTTTAATTTGAATCAATAAGTCCCAATGCATAACATGTGAATCCTCATCTTGGGTGACAATGTTGAGGTTATTCAGCACACTAGAGATCAAAATATAGAAGTATAGATCAATCAAATCAATGTTGTATAACATATGAATTAGAAATAAGTGTCAATCAACACCGTCATAATTCATTCATTGATACATGGGGTAATGCCCCTGGTTGGAGCCATGTCTATACAATGGATTATTAATAAACTTCCATTCTTTATTCAATTTTATTATTCAGCATTACAGGGGGCTCTATCGATAGGTCCCTAACATTTTGTAGGGCTAAATTAACAATAGACGGCTTGCGTTTTATTTGGAATTGCCATGAATCCACAAACCTGATAACCATATATATCTGTAAGTAAATATTATTGAATCATGAATAACTCCCCACGGTAAAAACCAAAATAAGATCAACGAGTGCGAGGTGCGTCATTCGGGTCGGCAGCAAAAATGGAGCCCAGGTGGGACATGGCTTCTGCTTTCCATTCTGTCGAACCAATGTTGCTATATAGATTGATGATAGATATTTAATCTACACTCATTATTCTCTTGCAGGAGAATGGCATCGAAGAACACTGCTATTGCACAGGCTCGATGATGAAAGGCAGGTCAGTGTTCTGCTGACGCGATACTGTCGCTCACAATTGAGCTGCTGGTGCTGCGATACAGTTCGGCACATCCCAGAAGAGGCTAGGGCCTGGCGGCTATGGCCCTTTCATAACTGTTACTAGCACGAATGAATTTAATGTTGTGTTCCAGTCTTCGCTCTCGTGGGAGGCGTCTGAATGTCGTCATTCCCAACCATCCCTCGCGTTCCTTTTGAAGAGGAGGATATGTCCTATAGCGCTTCAAAGAAGATGGAATTATAAGGAAGACTTGTTGCCAACACCGAACTTGCGGAACATCGCACTCTTAAATACGCGCCTAAAGCGTCATTTTCAACTAGGTGACGTTCCCAGGACAGGCTGTGCCAAAGTCATTCTAAGAGAATCTTCGTCGTACTTTGAAACGGCGAGGAATGAACAAGGAAACAAGCCAACAAACTCCAACATAATAGTTTTCGCCCCGACGTTTGGCCCGTAACGCTTGGCCCCTTGAGATTTGTGAAGAAAAGATTCAACCTACTGCCATCTGCGCCCAAGTCAAGAAATGGCTCATTTAAAACCATCTTTTGCATGTCCTTGCTTAAGAAACAACATGATAAGAACTCTGTCTTCAAGCTGATATATAAACACTTTTAAGGCTGGCAAAAAAGGCAGAATGAGGCCTAAAGAGAAGAAAACTTGAGAAAGGCGAGTGGCAGAAGGACAACACTAACATGGGGAGGAAGAAACACGGAGTGAAGGCCAAAACTCTTGCCCAGATGCAAGAAGGAAAAATCTAAAGTAGACAAATTTGGAGATCACACAGTAAGAGTAATTGGGCATACGTCGTCAGTGAGCCGTTGATTGAAGAATAAACGCATCAGCAAATGCTTACGAGAGGCGCGCTGCAAGAAAGCCGCGAAGTAATAACAAGAGCTAAGGAAGCAAGCTCTTTCGGCAACACAAATATGGAGAATAAAGATGATATGCCTAGTATCCATCTAACCGATGAGAGGAGGAGGAGTCCGTGCTCACTTCCTGAGGGGGAAAAATTCCAAGGAGTTATGATTGGCGTCTTGAAAAAAGAAAGTTGATGAAGAAGGATTAGAGATATCATAAATCTCTATAAAAGATGGAGGAGGTCATGAGTTTGATGGTGAAATGTGCAGAAGCAATTGGGGATCAACGGCGTCAAACCAAGATTCTAACCCGTCAGGAAGCACACATACCACAAGTATTGATGAAACAGGCTCAAACAACTGTTCTTAAAAGACTCACCTCTTTGACTAAGGAAGAATTCATAATTTGATCACTTCAACAAGTTAAAGAGACGGTAAGCAGGGCCAAATCCACAACTGAAGGGAAAGCATCTTATCTATGGAATCACGATAACGTAACCTTTCCAGAAGGGTATCAGGTCCTAAGTTCAAGATGTTCTATGGGTTTGGTACCCTGATTCAACATATAGCACATTTTAAGCTATCGTGAGGATAATACGAGAAGTAACGAGCCTCTACTCTTTGCGACAATTTCCAAAAGGTTTATCAGTATAAGCTACTTTGAATGGTACTACTCCTCGAAGATAGTCCTTAAAACTTGGTGCACATGGAAGAAGCTTTCAGAGCCAAAATTACCACCGTTAGCGATAAGTTTAACTATCGCGTGATCCTGGTACCACCCAGAACGAAGAAAAGATGATAACAATGCTAAGATTAGCATTACAAGGTGGCGTGAACTTAAGTAAAGGTGGTGAAACAACCTCTAGACCAGTCTCAATCGTGTGTCTTTCATGGGCAATATTTGATAATTGGATACTTTTTTTCTATCCATCTAATGTTCGCACTTTTCATGATTAATATAAATATTCTAAGCATTGGAGAGAACCGATCCAGGTCCCTCTTCAACTTACAAAAAACAAAAAAGGATGAATAACAAAAGGTTGAGCGAAGTGGCACAGGCTAGACCGGCCCGCACAACATATGATTTACAGAAAGAATAGGAAGAAGGTAATTTCTTCTCTACAGTTGAACAGCGCCCGTAAAACTTGTGTTAGGCGGGTAAAAATCCAAAGGGATTTCATTTAGAGAGCGAAGAAACAAAGTATAACTCCTTCAAACGGGACAAAGTGAAGAAAATATTTAATGAATGCTGTTAAAAATGGTCTTGTCAAACTGCCGGAACCAAAGAACCAAGAGGATGATAGGGAAACAGTGATCGAACTATCCTATATCATAGAATTTAATCAGGCCATCCAATTGAAGACTGGATGGTTTTCAAAGACTGGGTTTGAACAACACAATATAGGAGCGTGGCAATACTCTTTCACAATCAGTGTTATCAGAAGCTCCAGTCGAAAGACAATCTAATTGATACTGAAATATATAGAAAGAAGTGAGATAGCCATTTCCTCCCAGAGTTTTGGAATATGATTCTTATATAAGAAAACTCGGAAAAGATGTTAAATATTTAAAAGATGTTGCAGGAATAAATGGCGAGGTCCTTAAACCACAGAAGTCGAATAATGGATAGCCCACACCTCCAATCAAAAAGATTAATACTTCAGCCAGTGAAGGCATGAATAAACTCGGAGAAGAAGAATAAAAAATTTGTTGAGCCCGGCTCAACTAAACAACTATAAGACGGCCTATTGAGAATATGACCCAATGGAAGAAATATAAACAAGTTGAAAGAGGCCTCCTTATGATTCATGATTTTATTTATAAGCAATAGAAGAGGCTTAAGAAAAAGAAGGACTCTGATGTAAAAGAAATTCTGTCGAGGATGTGTAAAGAAAAAGAGATAGCCTTTTTGGGGAGAAACTTTGAGAATCAATCACCGCATCAACGTGATGACTGAAGAAATGAATCTTTCCTTCTAGCCACTATTAAGCGAACGAAAGGAACTCAGAGAAGTTCATAATCCATTCGGAAATAAAAGCAATGACGCATTGCAGACTATCACTACAGGTGAATGATAAAATACTAATAGAAAGCACAAAAATGAATGCTAGAGGTTCTCTATGTTGGATTGGCCGATCGAAGCCCAGAGAAACAATTAATGGAGGATTACTCGCATCCTCAAATAGACTCAGTCGCAAAATAACAGAGAACATGATATCCGAAATATTACAGCAGCTTACAATCGATTCGTTCAAAACAGCTTTACTGAAACTTTTAAAAGATGAAGGAAAAGACTCCTTCATAGAAAAAAAATAAGGGTGGAGTCAATAGAGAATTTAACAAAGGGGAATTCGAGAACGGTTGGTCGGACGCGTACAGGACGTTAAATTCTCAGTCTTCTGACATGCAAGAATACAACTTAATGTTTGCCTTTTCCACAGTGAAGGACATAACCTAGAAATTGTCGTACTCTTTCAAACATGATAAGAAGACCAAAAAGGTCAGTTTCCTCAAGGGGCAATATAAGGCAAAGTGTCAGAAGCACACTGTGAAAATCCAGGAGAAAATAAGCACAAGATATCTGCTAAATACAGGGGAATCATGTCGTGTAATTACGACAATTTGACTAGTAGTCGCTAAGAGACCTGCGCCGACCGCAATGTGGCAGAATCAAAGCATCCACTCAAACTATTAATGCCTTATCGTTGATCCTTTGGAATTATACGACCTTCACACTTATCACGATCCAACTGAAGAAATTGTATAGAATGGAGTGATCGATTAAATGCATATGGAAGGAAAAATGGGAGGCTGCACAAAATGAAATAGAAGATGAATGTGAACGAAACTAATCGTGGTCATAAAAGGCATGGATATTCAACATAAGAACTATAGAAGATATGCTCAACCGATGATTTTTGAAGCATCCAAAGATTGGTCCGAGACTTTGCCGAGTCATATAGCAAAGTTGATGAGAATCAAGCACGATTTAAGGGGGATTTCATCCCATCGGAGCAACATAAGTCAACTAAAACTGAATCGAGCAAGTTTCTGGTGAGGCACACATATTGCTCCACGAGCTTAAAAGGATGTCGATAAGAGGAAATCAACCTAAACAGGCAATAGAAGCTACCAAAATAATAAGCTCTGTTAAGGAGAAAATGAAGCAAAGAATAAAGTTATGTTGACAGAATTCTGTCTTCATAACATATGGGGACACGACCCTGAAAATTGCCCTGACAATTGAGAAAAGATGCAGAAATGTACGATATGAACAAGGCGAAGCCAAAGATTGATCAACGCTGTATCTGTGCGAATCCAAGAGACAACAGATGGACGAAACATCTTCCCACGATTTTGAAACAGCAAGCCATTACTCCGAACGAATTAGGAAGGCATGTTATGACGCTTTTGGATGAATAATGAATTGTGTTTTTTTGGTGTGGAATGAGATGGTCATCTTTGATGTATGTGTGACAACTTCGGGAACATAGAACAAAAACAAATTTACAAGTCAGGAATCGTGCGGGTAAAAAAATAAAAAAAACCAGGTGCCGAGAGCAATCTGAAGACATCCGTAAAGTAAATAGGAATATGATAGACAAGCCTGTTTCGGCATGTGAAGATAGTGAAGTATGCTGGATAGCATACAATACCCCCAGCAGGGATATATACGTGCCAAGAGAATCGAATATCGTCTTCTCGAGATGGACAATGATTTGAGGAGCAAGTGCCAGATTGATGTACGCCTCACACAGCAAAAAAAAAAACAGTAAGAATGGTATTTGCTGTTGCTATGGCAATAAAAAATATGAAAGGCGCAATTAAAACGAGATACTTGATAGTTGAATGCTTATGAAAGACTAGAGTCGAAACGTGCAAACTATTACGCTGTGGTTCGACTCATAATACCAGGGAAGATAAACGAGCTGGATTCTTTCACAAATTAGAGAGTCTGAGAGGGTTAGCAGAAGAACAGGGCTGCGCACAATGGTAAGATAAAGTAAATTCAGATTAAATGAAGAAGGCACCTTATGAGATTTGAGGTGGGTACGGGCTTGTTCCAGATGAGATTTTGAGATGGGAATTGTTTAGGATTTGTTTGAGATCAAAATATTTAAATGTATGGTTCAGAATCAAATTCATAGCTTAAAAATTTTGAATGCTTTTTTTTATTTGTCAAATTCTCAGTCGTGAATCACATAAAATGTCTAATGCGATTAAATCTCAATTTGGTCTAATTCAACCAAATCGAAAGATTCAACTTTGGATAGAATCAAAGAGTTCGATTATTTTTCGAACATCCCACAGTTCTTCCAATAAAAGGACAATCAAAAGAATATTAATCAATAACCCGATTAATTTTCTTTTGTCTCCTCATTATAGAAGAATTAAGAGAGAATTTTTTTTCTCTTTATCTCCTTTAAAGATACAAGACAACAAAGATAGATAATTCTTCTTTGTCTCTTTTACATTCATGGGACAACTAAGGTGGAAAAATCCCTTCCTAGCCTCCCTTTTTGTAACAAAGCTCCCTCTCTCTTTCATAATTAGAGGAGTAATCTTTTTCCCTCTTTCTCTCTTTTTTTTTGCAAAGAGAAGAGCACCGCTCTCTCCCTCTTTCGATGATGCTATAAAGGGAAGAGCACCGCTCACTCCCTTTTGTTAAAACATTTTTATAAAGAGAAGAGCACCGCTCTCTCTCTTTATATACAGATCGGGTTCGACGTTAAAAGTACATCTTAAGCATTTCATCAAATAGTTGGCAGGCATGATTTGTTGGCGTGAACTCCATCGGAGTTTCATCAAACAATTGGTGGGCGAGGTCGTCGGGCTTCAACTTGTCGCCATTCCGCAGCATCCACAGCAAGCACCCGTCAACCATCACCGACGATGTCCCTTCTCTTCTGCGGAAGAGCAGGTGGTCGACGGCGTCGGAGCTGACTAGGTACGGGCATCAGTACATAAACTGGATGTAGCCCGCGCAACACGAAGCCTCCTCCTAATCTCGTAACCGATCTGATCCAAGGTATTAGGCGTCTCTGGCGACGCCGATGGAGGTGGAGCGGGTGTTGGCGAGGATGATCTCCGTGGTGAGCCCCGCGAGCCTTATCTGCTTCAATTGGCATGATCTCGTCCTCTCAGCGGTGAGGTTGCGGAGGTCGACGACGGGGAGCCCGCACTCATCGTCGAGGCGCTCGGCGTCCCCGGTATGGAGGAGGGAGAAGACGAGGTGCGGCAGGGTGCGGGCTGAACCCGCGGGTGGTGGCGCGGCTGTCAGCGACGATAGTCTCCGCGTCGAGCCCCACTACGAGGCGGTCAAGGTATTGGCAGTGCATGCGGGTTACCTCCGCGACCCACACCTTGGTGTCCGCGCCCGATGAGGTCACTGCCGTCAAGATCTCATTGGGGCTTTTCCGACCGCCCCCGATCCGATCGGGCTTCCTCTGGTTTCGTCTGGGAATTTCATCGAACAGGTGGAGGGCGCGGTGTGAAGACGGAGCTCGGTGAAGCTCGGCGAAGGCGCTCTGCGGAGCTCGGTGGAGCTCGGCGGAGGCGCTCAGCGGAGTTCGGTGGAGCGTGCGCGGGTCGCGCGTCGCCGCAGAGCGGAGGAAGGAGATGAGCTGTTCCCGCGGGAACAGCTCCAGCAACTTCCCCAGGTCCTCCTTCTCCTCCTCATCGCCGGCGTAGTCGTCGCCGTCGCCGTCGTCCGAAGCCGCAGTCGCGTCGTCGGGGATCGGGAAGTACAGAGCTTGGCGCGGGGTTTTGTGGTCGGAGGAAGCGAGGAAGAAGGCATTCCTGGTGACGCGGGGGATGTTGTTGACGTCGAGGACAAAGTAGTTGTGCTTGGTGATGGAGCGGGTGACCTCGACGATGGGGGGGGGGNTGCTTGGTGATGGAGCGGGTGACCTCGACGATGGGGGGGTTCTCCTAGAAGGCGTCAGTGCCGATCATGCGGCGGAGGACCTGACCGGTGATGGCCATGGTGCAGAAGGTGGTTCGAGATTGAGGGGGGACCGGGTCAGCGCCTGGTGGATCTCCATAGAGGCGCCGCTGGGGTACGCGAACACGTCGGAGACCCCCGCGCACTCCAGCGCCTCCACGAGGATGTCCGTGCCCTTGCGGGGCTCGGAAGGGAAGGAGCTGCGGAGTGCGCGCTCGGCCACGGGATCGGCGTCTGTCATTGTAGCGGCGACGGCGGTGGGGGAATTGGGCGGCGCCACGGCGGAGATGGAAAGGAAGGAGGGGCTTGATGAGGGTGGAGATACAGAGGGCCCCTCTTTTTTTTTTCTCTTCTTTTTTTTTTTTTTTTTTTTTTTTTCTCTCTCTCTCTCTCTCTCTCTCTCTCTCTCTCTCTCCGTCTATATATTTGAGCATCCTATATTTTGGTTTTATGCGGGACAGCGGGATTTCACGGATGAGGTTTTTTTTTTTTTTTTAGGAGGGAGAGAGAGAGAGAGCTTTGTATGCTGCATTAATGG
Source organism: Ananas comosus (assembly GCF_001540865.1). NCBI lineage: Eukaryota > Viridiplantae > Streptophyta > Magnoliopsida > Poales > Bromeliaceae > Ananas > Ananas comosus. Next base: position 3,931,883 of record NC_033638.1, read on the forward strand.
AGAAAGAAAAAAGAAAAAAAATCTTTTTTTTTTTACCTTTCTCTTTCTTTCGTAGATGGGAGTAGTAGATTTTTTTTAGGAAGTTTGAGAGTTCAAAAAAAACAACTGTCTCCTCTCTTTTCTCATTGAGAGATATTTATGGGACTAGTCGTAACTGTCCTGGAGAACGTGCATATGGTGCGTGCGTATGGGAGAGGTGGGAAGTTACGGTATAGGATCATGGGATCATGGGTATGAAATTGCACATTAGTCCTTCCCATTTGTTTATATTATACCTTAGTTAAAATAACAGAATATTATATGTTTGAAGGAGCATCTTGCAAATATATGAAAGGGAAAGGACTAATTTGCTATTTGTAATACCCATTCATGCCTACGAGAACATCCCACTTTTTTTTGGTAATCTATGCACCTGGTGCATGGATTAACCTATGCACCAGGTTCAAAATTTGAACTCAAATTTCTCCATGCACCTAGTGCATACACCATTATTCAAATTTTCTCACTTTCTACCTTTTTTCCTTTCTCCCTTTTTTCTTCTTCTTCTTCCTTTTTTTTTTATGCTTCAACAATAATGAACAAGTATGTCCCTACATGACCACAAGTAACAATCATGATTTATTTTATGAAATTATGAAGATCATGCTTTACTATGGTAAACAATGTTTACATGAATGCAATAAGCAACATCTCCTAGCATGCTACATGTATGTATGTATACTCAAGTGTCCAACACTATGCTAGGAGCAAGTCCAAGTAATCCAACTATTACTCTCTATCTAGTAGTGATTAAAATCCACTCAACACTGTGTCGATTTTCATTTCTAATTAAGGACCTACCCAAGGTAGTCCAGCTTGTGCCGTCTAAGTGCCTGTGGTAGTCCAACATTCCTACTCTTGGAATGTAACACACTGGACCTGTGCAAATTGCGAGGTTCGAGTGATGGGATGTGTTTCGAGCTTCTCCACACTTGGTGTAGAGGCCCTTCCGGTAGCGTGCCCAGACCCGCCATATGTCAACACATATAAGGCGTCTACATCAACAGCGAAAATTCAACCAAAGATAAACAACATCTAGAGATATCAGAGCACAAATAGATCTATCATCTACAACAAGGTAAAAGGATAAATACAAAAGCAAAAAGAGTGAAACATATAGTTATACAATATCTGTCCAAAAGGTACACAAAAGGGTGGTCTCTAGTACACTGGTACAACTCTCAACCTCTCCAAAATAAATACATCGAGAGGTAGACCACCTAGTACTCGTCACTCGCTGAAGAGCTAGCTCGAAGCAACGCCCTTCCCACGGTCCCTAGCCTCTCCCGGCGTGGAAGGCTCTGAAAGAAAATATAAAACAGAGGGCGTGAGAACTATAATTTATAGTTCCCAGTGGGCAATTACTGACCTCAGCTCAATGCACCACTAGGCCCCAAGGAAAGGGTAAGTCAAAAAGAGAGCAATAAAAATGAATAATTTGCATTGAAGAAAGCATAAGTAAAATACTAAGATACTATATTGTGTCAATTAAGATGCACCTTTATTTCATAATGAACAAGTATGTCCCTACATGACCACAAGTAACAATCATGATTTGTTTTATGAAATTATGAAGATCATGCTTTACTATGGTAAACAATGTTTATATGAATGCAATAAGCAACATCTCCTAGCATGCTACATGTACGTATGTATACTCAAGTGTCCAACACTATGCTAGGAGCAAGTCCAAGTAATCCAACGACTATTCTCTATCTAGTAGTGATTAAAATCCACTCAACACTGTGTCGATTTCCATTTCCAATTAAGGACCTACCCAAGGTAGTCCAGCTTGTGCCGCCTAAGTGCCTGTGGTAGCCCAACATTCTTACTCTTGGAATGTGTCTGTCCCACTCGACCTCATAGGCTTCTTAATACCGCACGAGCGAACATAGGTCGCATAGGCTAAATTCGGAGTGCCGGCTTGTAGGGAGCGACCCTCAAAAGCATGTGTGAATGAGCACAAATGACAAACAAGTATAGTCAAAGGCTCAAGTATCCAACCTCATATCTCAAACATGGCAATAGCTACTAGTAACCCAACGGTCTAGCTCTACGTCATAATGTGATATCCCAACACTCACTTGCTTAGTGCCTCTTTATGACACTTAAGCACCATAACTAATCAAGCCCAAATTATGTTCTATGTTCTCATTTAAGACATTAATACCAATGCTCACTATGGTCGGAGCCCAATGCCTCTTTATGACATTGGCCCAAAATTTCAAATAGTCTAAGTCCCTAAGCCTCTCTAGGCTTCTAAAGTCTCTAATGTCACAATTGGGCATGAAGATTAAATGCATGAAAATAATGTTCATTTTCACAATGGGAATCATGGTTCCAAGTTTCAACTAGAATGCTATATCTCACATGCATGCATTCTACCACATAGAGGTCCAAAAATTTACTATACATTACATAGGCATGTTAAGCATTCTAAAATTCATAATAAATATATCTAACATGATTATGCATGCTTTATCATTTAACAATACTCAAATCATCACAAATGAGATTTTCTTATTGTGTGGCTAGGTCAAACCCACCGAACCATCGCGTAGTCCCTCGTTTCGTCGAACGAAGTTGTCCACGAGTCTCAAAATACCCTAAAAGTAATGAGCGAAGAAATACACGGGCATTACGATCAACGATAAGATCAAACATTAACCATCAAGGCAAAAGGGCTAAAATCTCACCTAGGGAGTAGAAAATCTTTCCCAAGCTCCAAAAGAGAGCTAAATCCCTTCCAATCTAAACCAAAGGAAGGTTCTAATCCAAGTAATCAAGCTCCAAAAGCCCTAGGTTTAAAATGCCCAAAATAAATCCTAAGTATCCATCCTAGGGTTTCATCTCAAATCCAACAACAAAACTCAAATCTAGAGGAAAAGATCTAGTCACTTACCTTTAAGAAGCTTCAAACCAAGCTCAAAGTCCTCAAACTTCAAGAATCTTCCCTCGACCAAGCATCAACCCATGCTCCAATGGTGGGAAAAGCCTCCAACAACCAAAATGAAGCAAAAAGAGATATTTAATCTAAAAAAAATCCAAACAAATTAAGGAAATCACAAAGGGAGGTGTGGAGAGCTTCCTCACCTTTCTCCTTGCAGGTGCCAAGCTCACGGGATGCTCCTAGGGCGTGGGGGATACATATAGAAGGCCACAATTGTGAAAAACCCCCTGCAGTTCAAACTGCTCAAAAACTGCCACTGCGTACCAGTACACGGGCCCCCGTACCAGTACACATCCCACGAAAATGCCAAACCCGAGCCTCGGGTTTGGCTCAAAACCGCCTGTGTACCGGTACACAATCCCGTACCGGTACAACCATTAACCCTGTACCGGTACAGCCATCAACCCTGTACCGGTACACAGCCCAATGAAGGCTACCCGAGAGCTAACCAAAAATTCGATTTTACGGGTTTGGTGTTAGGCTTCAGACCTCAATCCTCGGGGTTCGAACCATAGGTCGAAACACTGTCTACGACTCACCAGAAAGTCTGGAAAAGCTCAAGACACTGTCCAAACATTCGAACCTCGCAATTTGCAAAGGTCTAGTGTGTTACACACTGCACCACAAGTTGTAGGAAAACTGGACGACATCGAGGTGATGCACCCAATCCTTCTGGTTGGCACTCACATAGTGTCGCAGATACTCTTCCAACAAAGCATTCACCTGCTCCGTTTGTCCATCGATTTGTGGGTGAAAACTGGTGGAGTCTCGGACCCCAAGATTTTGAACACCTCAGTCCAAAAGTTGCTAGTAAACCTAGGGTCACGGTCGCTCATGATGCTCGCGGGGATTCCTCTAAGCTTGACGATGTGGCTGACAAAGAGGCGTGCCGCTTCTTCAACTGTGCAATCAGTCGGTGCATCAATGAAAGTCCCGTACTTGGAAAAACGATCAACCACCACCAGAATGGACCCAAGCTCCCCCACCTTTGGCAAGGTGGAGATGAAGTGCATAGAAATACTCTCTCACGAATGGCTAGGCACGGGCAAAGGGCTCAAGGAGTTTGTCAGGTCGCTGGTGCTCAACTGTCTTGTTGACACATCAAGCAGGTTCACACATAGGCCTCCATGTCTTCGTGCATCCGTAGCCAAAAGTGAGCGACCTTAAGCAACCCTAGGGTCCTCTTCTAACCCAGGTGGCCTGCTTACTGGGAGTCATGGCACACTTTGATGAGCTCATAGTGAAGGTTGCCCCACTTAAGCACATACACATATCGCCCTTTGATGAGAAGCAACCCATCGTTAGCCAAAACCTTCTTGTTTTGCCCTTATTAATAAGTTGCACCAAATTTTGAGAGATAGGGTCCTTATTGGTTCCTAAAAAAAGTTGACCGCGGAGTGTCCCGTGGTGCTTTCACACAGCCGCTTGTTCAGCTTTGCGGCTGAGTGCATCGGCCACGTGGTTTTCCTTCTCGGGCTTGTATTGCACTCCATGTCGAACTCCGCCAAGAAATCCTGCCACCTCACTAGCTTAGGTGACAACTTCTTTTGCGATTGGAAGTAGCTCATGGCGACATTGTCGGTGCACACCATAAACTTGCTCCTAAGCAAATAGTGCCACCAGGTTCATAAGCAATGCACCACAGTGGTCATCTCCTTCTCATGGACAGTGTAGCGCCGCTCGATGTCGTTGAACTTGCAGCTTTTGTAGGCATGGCGTGTCCATCTTGTACAAGGACACGACCAATGGCAAAGTTTGAGTCATCAGTGTGTACTTCAAAGGTGTGACTGCAGTCAGGTAGTCGCAGCACTAGATCCTTTGTCACAGCTTGCTTGAGGTTCTCGTATACCTCCGCGCATTGAGAGGTCCAAACCTGTCATGCCCCGACACCCGCCTATTTGGTCAGATTCGGGCATGCTAACAGACCGCCGAACGGGCAGAGTCTCCTCTGTACGTCCTAGCCGTCACAATCTATACAATGCACGAGGTCCCAACCAAGGACAGTAATCAAGCAAGAATTGCATAAGGAAGTATCAAAAACATAAATGCAGCTATGCTATTACAAGCATTTGTCCCAGGTTTTTACATATTACAATTGATTTACATTTAACTTCCAAATACAATCGACTGTTACAAGATTATTACAAGTTTGCTCTTTCATCTCTAACCCCTAAGCTAGACCACTTCGGGGTACCACTATCTCTCATCTCGGGGTAGGGCGCTATCTACGGAGCTACACCCTTTTCTCGCGTCGCCACGCCGCTCGCTTGTGAACCCGAAACCCCCAAAACCACGTAGGGTGAGAACTATATAAATATAGTTCCCAGTGGGTACGGCCACCCAAGGGAAGAGCTAGACCCACCAGGTCCAAAGAAGGCACTGCAAACATGTTAGACCAACAGATATCCACATATATATCATCATATATTTTATGCAACTAACAGTTATCATGTTCATGCCTCTCAACATGCAACAATGCAAATCATGCAACTCAACATCCAATAATGTAAGTCATACAACTCAACGTGTAATAATGTAAGTAGATTTACTAATTCTACTTTCTGTTTCGCTATCCACAGCTCATCCAATTGACTTCTAAGTTTTCCTCTATCTTAGATTCATGTCAATTATAACTCTGTTCATAAGGTTTCATCTACCTTTGATCCGTATCATTTGCTCTTTGCTTTTAAGGTTTCTTTTACCTTAACCAAGCTAGCCACCCGACTCGGCCTCTAGTCAATCATCTGCGGAATACCGCGTAAAACCAAGCTCGAGGTGAAGAACGTCCCACATGCACCTCAGCCTTAAATCCACTCAACTGGGACTCCGAATCCACTTTGCTGGGATTCAACTACAGCCCATATGCTTATCACCCAATCTGCTTGGCTAACCCGAAGGTTACGCCCTGACTCACTTATCAAAATCTCATAGATGAGGAGAATCTACACTTGCACACCGAGACCGTTTGCGGGACAACTACGTCTGCCTCTATTGTGAAGTACTCCAGAGACCACTGCTTGGGTGGAGCGACCACGCCAAGTGAAAACAGACTAAGTGAGTATGATCCAATCCTCGTCTACTGAGGATACCCTATTTACCAGGGTTAATAACAAACTCGGAAAATCCACTAATCCCAATACTCATGTCACAAGTGTCTCTACTACACTAGTTTCACATGCAACATACCAACAACTTGGGAAATCTACTATCCCTATGTTCATGCCATAGTGTTTCTACTACACTAGTTCAAATGCCATTCGATCTACTTGACATCCTACTTGTACACATCGAGTATTATAGTCTACATGTTCTTGTTTTCCAATATCGAATTCTCTAATCAACCTAGAGTTATCGACCCAAGTTCACATCTTCATGAATCTAGCACATGCTACAACATGTCCTCATGCATATTCCATCTAGCATATTCCACAATATGTTAATATGCATAGTTCATCTAACACAATCCACAATATGTTAACATGCATATATCTTCTCATACATTCATATAGCCTCTATGTCATGCATTCATATAGCCTCTCATGGTAGGTAACAACATCAAGCATAATATGATTCCTACATTCATATTATCATGTACAACCTACCAAATATATGTATATGCATCAATGACAAAACTCACTTCACTTCGATATGGAAGTGAGCTAATCTTTTTGGTGAGCACAACCCACCTCGTATCGCTTTTCGATTGCTTGTCGACACTTGCAATCAGCCTCCCGCGGCACTCGTTGTCCGGTTCAGCTCTAATCTACAATTGATCACCAATCGCACATCGATCCGCGACATAGGGTCTTCAAGGGCTCCTCTCTAACCTCCAATTAGAGAAACACAGGGTCAAAATAGATCAAAACCCATTCTTGCCCCAAAACCCCATTTTAAACCCTAGCATGCATACAATCTCCAAATAACTCAAAACTCATGGAGAAAACATGCTAGAAACACTTTAAAGACCATTAGAGCACTAAGCATCAAGGATTAAACCAAAATCCAAGCACTCACCGAAATGCGAACGCCGAGTCGGAAGCACGCCGCTCTACCGGGCGCACGAGGACTCAAACCGTCGCCTCCCACGCGCTCCCAAGCTTCTTCTCCTCCAAAATCCAAAGTTTGGGAGAAAGATCTAGAGAGAGAAGGGAGATATTGTAAGATATCGAAATTCGACGATATTGGCTAACTTTGGCCAAATGGACCAAAGCGAGCGATTAAACGAATTGGACGAGTTCCATTCGGAGTTTCAATATGTTTGGAAGAGCAAAAATGAGTTCCAAAAGTGTTGGAATAGTTTTAGTGTTATTGGACGCGAAAAGAAATCAAAACAGATTGAAAAACAGCAATCTGGAGCTGTTGTACCGNCTAGTTGGTTGTAGCACTGTTCGTGCTCTCGTTCATCGTTGTTTGATTGTGTATGTATTCAAGTTGTATTCCTGGGGACTTGTTGTACACAATCGGTTGCTTAGCCTTGGGCGGACAGGAGAAACTCCGTCCGTTCGGCGGTCGCGCCACCGCCCTCGAACCGGACCAAATTGGTACCGTTTTCGGGCCGCGCGGTTGGGGCGTGACAGATATCTAGAGAGAGAAGAGAGCCTCTCTCTTTACCATATGTGTGTGTTGTGTGTGTTTTGGCTGTGGGAGAAAAAAGGAAGAAGAATGAGAGTGAAGGCCCTTTTCCCTATAAGTCAACACATAATTACCAATCAGTCCCTGCACTTTCTGGGCCATTTTCGGGTTCAGGGTCCGGACCTGGCAGCTAGGGTCCAGACCCCGTAGGTCCAGACAGCCTGCATAATTAAGGACTTAGCCAAATTTTCAGCAATTTCAGCCTTTGGTCCATTTTCGCTCGTTTTCGTTTCTGGGGCCTCCGATTCATCTCTAATCGTACCGAGACCCCCAAAATATGTTTTCGAGCGCATTTAAACTATCTTTTCATCCACTCCTTGCCGGATTTCGGCCAAGGTCTAATCATACCTTTTCGGGTTTCGTTTTCGCGCCCGACGCTTACCGAAAACACCTAAATGCTCCTGGACTTCACTGGAACCATTCTAATAGCTTTCCAAACCAACATACATAGTAACTTCATAATTATAGAAGTTCGGTATGCTACAAAACCCACGAGTGGTTTTTCTTCAGCAGATCCGGCAGCGGGGATGCTCTCACAAAGTAGCGCGCAATGAAGTGGTGGTAGTATTTGACGAGCCTAAGGAAAGACCGCAACTTAGACACCGTTATTGGGGTCTCCTATTTGCAAATGGCTCGAACCTTTCGCTGGTTCATGCGAATCAAGCCTTGGCCTATCCAGTGACCAAGGAAGTGCACCTCTTCCTTCGCATTATATTTCTCCTTCTTGACGAACAGCTGGTTCTCTCACAACACTTGGAAGACGATTCGCAAGTGCTCGTTGTGCTCCTCTAAGGTGTTGCCGTATAACACAATGTCGTCGAGATACACCACCACAAAGCTATCGAGATAGGGATGGAATAGCTTGTTTATGAGCATGCAGAAGGTTGCTGGCTCATTTGTCAAGCCGAATGACATGACAAGGAACTCATAGGCCCCGTACCTCATCACGCATGTGGTCTTTTCCTCATCTCCTTCCGCAATCCGCACTTGATAGTACCGAGAGCGAAGGTCGAATTTGGTGAAATACTTCGCTCCACCCAATTGGTCGAAAAGATTTGCAATCAAAAGAATAATGTACTTGTTTTTTACCATTACCTTTGTTGAGCTCCCTGTAATCGATACAGAGCCACAAGCTTCCGTCACTCTTCTGCTGGAACAAAATTGGTGCTCTATTGGGTGCTTTTGATGGTCAAACAAAACCTGCGTTGAGGAGCTCCTTCAACTGCCTCTGTAGCTCCTCGAGCTTTGGTGGGGCCAATATGCATGGCACTTTCATTGGCGATTTGGCTCCTAGCTCAAGCTTGATGGCATGATCTACCTCCAGCCTGGGCAGAAGTTGCTCAGTCAGCTCCTTTGGCATGACATCCTGAAAATCTGCCAAGACCACCTCAATCTCCATCAAAAGGCCCTCCTCCTCGAGGCCTTCGCCGCTCACCTTGTGGATGACCGCAAGGTAAGTAATCTGTCGCGGTTCACACCCCTTCAAAACTATAAGGTAGAGAGGGATTGGGAGCTTATCGTGGCTAGCTACGACTATGCTATGACTGCTTTCTCCATGATGCTTGTCACGCTCGAGCCCCAGCGGAAGCCTACCCGATACGTGTATAGACCCGTCGTGTACACAAGGTACCCCCCGGTGTACACAAGATGTCTACAACAATAACAATGCAAAAAGAAAAAAAAAATACACATCCTACAAAAGGTGATCAAAGCATAAAACCTTAATAACAAGAATTTAACTAACCACTTGTAACATACCGAACTTCTACGTTGGTGAAGCTTTGGTGGGAACTAGCTTAAAAGGCTATTAAAATAGTTTCGGTGAAGTTCGGAGAGCGTTTGAGTGTTTTCGATGCGAGTTAGGCAAGAAAACGGGGCTCGAAAAGCTGTGTTGAACTTTGGCCTAAATCTGGTAAAGTATAAGTAAGAAGATGGTTTAAACATGCTCAAAAAATGTGTTTTGAGGGTTTTGGAACGTTTAGAAGTGGATTAGAGGCTCAAGGAGCGAGAACTTGCATTTTCGAAAAAAAAAATGCAGTTTTTCAGGCTGAGGGTGTCACGCCCCCGCGACCGCCAATTTGTTCGGTTTGGGTACGTCCACAGACGCCGGACGGACAGCACCTCCCCTGTGCGCCCAAGGCTCCACAGAAGTATCGACATGTATAACAGTTTGCGCAACGAAAATTCAGATATATATGGCTTGCACGAGGGCAAACAACAACCAAAAGTGAAAGTACTACAACTATTATTATATCCACATATGTATCTTGATTATATTTAACCAAATACAAGCATACTATAATTTACATCCATTTTTTCAAAAATATATGCCATTTATATCATTTATACATTTCCATCCCATTACACTTTTCATCACAACCAAAAGATGAAACATGGGTATCGCTAATGCACGGGTGTCTGCTACCTAGGGTGTATGCCCTTGCCACGATCCTCAATCACCTTGCTAGGCCCCGGATCTGAAAAATGGTGGGGTGAGAACTACAAGAAAGTTCTCAGTGGATTCAGCCGCCGACCGAGCCGACTTGTCCACTAGGTCTAACCAGGCATAAGTAGAAAAGAACAAATAAATAGATAGTCATTTCTAAATAAATGCAACTACTATGCCTGAACAAGAATGATATTCCACATATATACATGATGCTCATGATGCATGCCAATTGCCATTTTCAATACCCAATCCTCTTGGCTAACCCATAGGTTTCGTCCCAAAACTCACCAACCAAATCCCTAAAATCGGGGAGATACTCGCTACGACCTGACGGGACCGTCTTCTAGGGAGATACTCACTACGACCCAGTGATGACCACTCTGAAGCTCACCGCTTGAGGGGGAGCGACCGCCCTCAAGCATAAGACTATAGGTGAGTATGATCCAATCCACAACCATGAGGATGCCATGTCCACTAATGCCACAACACACAAAGTGTTCCATTTACTAGCATTCAATGCCACAAAGTGCTATTTTAGTCATTCATCACAATGTCACCATGTTTTCTACCTTGGCTAGTTTCATGTCCCAATTCATACATCTATAGCGTTCACAAGTATCCCATGTTCCGTTACCAATTCATATGCATCTTTATACTAAAAGTATGCAAGAAGTACCAACACAATACCATTTAACCCTACAATGAATGAATCCTACATATACACATACATGCTCAAACGGTAACATTAGACATAAAGAGAAATCCAACTGTTTCGGATAGCACCACCCACCTCGTAGGGATGCTAGGGTGCTAGAATTCGAGTTTCTCGATTTATGATCGCCGATTTCCCCCGACCTACGGCAAACGAAGCCGAAATAGGATTTTTCCTCAATTTCTCGACGTAGACATATCGGAATTCCAATCCGAGTCTCCCAACGCGTCGGTTTATGCTCCAATTAGGGCTACAAGAGATCAAACCCAAGTTAGATCTCCAACTTAGCGAAACCTCATTTTGACCCTAGGGTTTCCATAATTCACAAATACTCCATTTTCCATGGATATTCATGAGGTAATCTGTAGTACACTGGACCTGTGCAAATTGCGAGGTTCGAGTGTTTGATATGGATTCCGAACTTTTCAACACTTGGTGGAAGATCGTAGATGGTATTCCGGCCTAAAAGTTCGATTTCTGGAATTTGGCTAAGTCCTGGAGTTTTCACTCTCGGGGACCGGTCCCTGGCTAGGAGAGACCGGTTCCATCGGAACAGTATGGCGGCCAGCTTGAGGCAACCGGTCCCTGGCTGGGAGAGACCGGTTCCCGAACACGTGTTTTGCGAGAAGGGTCCGAGAGACCGGTCCCTGGTGGGGAGAGACCGGTTCCCGAATGTTGGTTTTGCGAGGCAGGCTGAGAGACTGGTCCAAGGTCGGGGAGACCGGTTCCTTAGTTCGAAAATTACCTAGTTCGGGCAGTGCACTAGATGCATTGTTGAGGGGCTTTTCTGGATTTTGTTACAATAGATGACCTATATGGCCATTTCACCTCTCTCCCTCCCTCATTTCACATTCTCTTTTGCACTCTAGAGAGAGAAAGAGAAGGAGAAGAAGGAGAAGAAGAAGAAGAAGTTGGAGGAGAGCAAGATCTTGAGGCTTGGAGCATCTTCCTCTCCCTTTGCTCACCATTGGAGGCTTGGAGCTTGGGTTAGGAGCTTGATAGAGGATCAATCTTCAACCCTAGAGCATTTTGAGCTTGGTTTGGAGCTACCTAGAAGGTTAGTTGCTTGTTTCTCCCCTCCAGATCTATTTTTGGTTGATTTTGGGAGATAAACCCTAGATTTGGATTTTAGGGTTTATTTTGGGGCTTTTTGTTTGGTGGCTTTTGGGGCTAATCTAATGAGATTAGAACTTTGGATTAGGTTACTTTGGATGGGATTTGGCATCCATTTGAGCTTTATTTGAGGATTTCTTCACCGGGGTGAGTTTTTCTTCACCTTAGCTTGAGGTAGTTAATGATTGAGTTTAGTGTTAATCGTAAGGTTCGTTTAACCCTTGTTCCTACATCTTTAGGGTGCTAGGAGGCTAGTGGACACCTTCGTCGGAGCTTGCGAAGGGTTTCGGTATCTACGGTGGGTTTCACTTCATGAAATTTGGGGCAAAATGGCCCCTATGCATTACATACTAGTCGTAAAGTCTTTTTAAATGTAAATCCATGCTAGATAGAATTTATGAAAATTTTAGAACCCTTAAAATGCATATGCCATGCGTAAGATGAATATCACTCTATATAGTAGAGCTATATGTGTAGACTGCATGCATGCAAAAGGTGTGCATCTTTGGAAGTTGAGAACATGTCTCTTATGCTAGAAATGATTAGAATTATGTATTCATGAACATAATTATCATGCTTGGACTCGTTGAACAAAAGTGTCATAAAGGGGCACATGAAACTTGTAAACTATGAAAATGCAACATAGAGACATAGTGATAGACCATTCGACATATACTATATTCCATGTTATAGACATGATGACATAGTGATAGGCCTTTGTGACATTCGATACATTCCATATTTTTAGACATAAGGACTTGAGACTTGAGATAGACTTATACGCATGCTTGCCATTGTGCTCATTCGCACATGCTTGTGAGGGTCGCTCCCTACAAGCCGACACTCCGGAGTTAGCCGTCGTGATACCTATTCGCCGTGCGGGATTGGGTGCCGAAGTGGATTGCCGTGGGAAAGGCTCATTCCTAGAGTGGGGATGTTGACTACCACGGGACCATTAGGCACGGCACCGGCCAGACAGCCTACGGGTGGGTCTTACAGGCCAGACAGCCTTCGGGTGGGTCTTCATGCTAGACAGCCTTCGAGTGGGTCTTATAAGATTAAACTTTTAACAGTTAAAGTGACAAGTGGACATTGACTAGAATAGTAAATAATGACATCTTTACTATTTGCATCGAGGACATCGTGTTGGTTGTATACCCATGCTTATACATGTTAGTCATACTCATGTACATACTTGTTGTAGTTGCTTTATTACTTATGCAGTTCATGCTAAGTAGAGATATCATGGTAGAATAGTGCTCTTGGTTACATACTTGTTCATTATTTCGCTTTCGTTTATACTTGTACTGACCCTCTTTTGTAACTTTTGGGCCTAGTGGCGCATTTCACTAAAGTCAGTAATTGCCCACTGGGAACTATTATTTAATAGTTCTCACGCCCTCTGTTTTATGGTTTCTTTCAGTGCCTTCGGCACCGGCGGATGTACGGGATCGGGTGTCGGCTAGCTAGATAGAGAGGAGCTTGTTTTGCTCCTAGGTGGTTGTCCTTCCTCTCTTTCTTTTGTTGTTGTGAGAGAGAGAGATTTTGAGTACCATGTACAGAGAGATCATCTATATACTCTTTATGTTTAGCTTTTGTATTTGAAATTTCCATTGTACTACTTTATGGCTTTATTAGTGGATTTCAGTTTTATACTTATCCCTCTGTTGTAGAACTTAGTTATTTACTTTGCTCTGATATCGTTAGATCCCTTTGTTCTACTGCTTTATTTATCATTTTGTTTTAGACGCCTTGTATGTTTTAGATATATGGCGGGTCTGGGCACGCGCCGTGCGGGCTTCCGCTGGGTCCCGGGGTGTGACAGATTAGCTTGGTATCAGAGCCTAGGGTTGAGTCTTAGTGGACCTAGTAAATTTTAGGCCGGTTGGACTATAGGAAATAGGCTCGTGAGAGATGAGGTCTATTTGACTTGTAAGCGAAAGTATCTTGATTGGATATCTTTGATAACTCTAGAAAGTGAAGTTAAATTGAAGTGTATAGCCCCTAACTTCGCGGAGGGTTACGTTGGTGGCCGACAACGTAACATCGGGAGTTAGTAGTGAAGCACACTTCATTACTTTCGCATGATTTTGGGTATTATCTGCTTGAGCGGGGATACGAGAGCGTGGGTTACTAACTTACGCTTTTATGATGTAGTGTGATGCCGATTACATGCTCCCAATCTGCCGGAGCAGATAACATGGCAAATCTGGAAGAGGTCGAGACCTCCGCTACCTCCGGATCCGGCGAGGTCCGAGAGTTGAGGGGCCAGCTTGCGGCCCTCACTGATATGGTGGCACAACAGACGGAGGCAGCGCACCGACAAGAGGCGCGGATGAAGCGCCTGGAGGACCTTCTTTTACAGCAGGCGGCAGCTTTCAGGGATACTCAGGCCTCTACATCGCCAGCACCAGTTGTGGACGTCACACTGAGAGCGCCGTCCCCCGCGCCCAGTTCTTCGCGAGCAGCGCCTGCGGCCGCGCCTCAGGAGGAGGCCGTCGCGGTACCTCCTGTGCAGAGGCCCCCGATTGGAGCAGCTTTTCCTACTATGGTCGAGGGGGCGGAGCGCGACCGACTTATGGAGCGCCTCAACGAGATCAGGAGGTGCAGTCCTCGGATCTTTGACGGAGAGAAGGTCGACCACTGGATCGTGGAGAAGTGGTTGATGCATATGGAGAAGCTCTTCCGCGACACCTTCGTGGAGGAGAGAGATCGAATTTGGTTCGCCACACACCACTTGGACGGCGAGGCCTATCGCTGGTGGTTGGATCTCCAAGAGAACCCTAGCACTGATTTGGCGGCTATTACTTGGAAGAGATTCAAGGAGCTTCTTTTGGCACACTACTTCCCGACCAGCGTCAAGAGGAGGATGGAGCAGGACTTGCGCAACTTGCGCTAGGGAGACAAGACAGTAGCCGAGTATGAGCAGGAGTTTTCTCATCTTCTACACTGCGTGCCTTTCGTCGTGCGAGACGATGATGAAAGTTTTGAGGAGCCCACGGATCTATCTAGATTGTATCTAACACCTAGAGGGGGGTGAATAGGTGTAAAAGCCAAAAAACCACAATCTCAATGCGATAAAAATAAATGCGGAAAATAAAAATCACACCAAGATTTACGTGGGAAAACTCTAACTTGGAGTAAAAAACCCACGGGCAACATGCGAAAACAATTCACTAAGAGAAAAGATTACAAGGTGATTACCGACTCCACGGACTCAACCTCTCTTAACCTCCTATGAATCTTCGCGCAATCCTCCGGGTTGTCCACGCCCTCACGTTCAAATCCATGAACGCCTCCACTTCGAATCCACGAAGCTTCAATCACGCCTAATCCACGACGCCACTCGAATCCACGAGCCCACGATCCGAATCCACGAACCGCCTTCGTTCACGCCGAATCCACGACGCCGTTCATGAAGAGCATCATGATTATGGTGATCCTTCGCTTAGAGTATCGATAAAAACCAAGGAAAGAAAACTCCAAGCGAAGCGGAGATCAAATCGACATATGATATGAAAATTCAATATCTCGATTTGACCTAAAAGAGGCTTTATGTAGAAAATAGGTTTTAGATGAAATCCGAGCCTCTAGGGTTTCTCAAACATGTATTTTCGCGATGCTTAATGTGTTAGAGAACCCCAATAGCTTATTTATAGACTTTAGAATCAATCGGAGTCGGATTAGAAAGTTTTCACAGTTTTACACTGTGTACCGGTACACGAAAGGCTGTCACCAGTACATAATGACGGAACGAAAATACATTGCCAATGTTGATGGCTGTACCGGTACACAACGCAATTTTTCGGATTTTGCACCGTTCCGGGTTCCGCAAAGTTCCGAAGCACTTTCTAATCAACTAAACTTTGATTAAATGATTCTAATGCCTATAATTAAGTATGAATCACCATAACATGAATTAAAACTTTACCTTTACGTCGTGATTCATATCGTGAGTTATTTTCCAACTTCTTCGAAATCTTGAATTCTTCAATCTTCGACGACACGCACCGATTCTTCAAGACTCCGACTCACTTCACGAAACTTGCCAACACACAAGACTTAACAATCTCCCCCTTTGGCAATTTCATGACAAAACTCACACAAACTCAAAAATTACATCGTAAAGAAAAACGAAGTTTAATTGTCATCACCAAAACATTGAACTCCTCGCGTGTAATCCAAATACAATTTGAAACTCAAAATTACAACAAAACTCCTAAAACATACTCTATGACTTAGACACAACTAGGAGTCTTGAAGTCTTGATTTCCTGCAAAATAATTTATCCAAGAAATTACATCAAAACATTAGATTCTTATACCTTCTCCACCTTTGTTCTTGATGATCACATCTCCCCCTTTTTTCTTGAATTCATCATCTTCTCCTTTGATTTCGATCAACACTTGTTCATCTAGGTTCTTCCCCTTTTTTCTTGAATTCTCAAAAGTTTACATCTATGTTCTCCCCCTTTTTGTCAAAAATTGCCAAACACAAAGCATATAAAGAGAAAAACATAGTAGAAATCATATAGAAATTTTTAGAGAGTGAAAGAGAGCGATTGAATTACGGATTTTGGAGAGAAACAAATGATTGAACCGTTTAACAAATTCTGTCATGCGGTACTAAAACCTGTATGCCAGAATTTAAAAATTTTGCCTCAAAATGCTTCATAATAAAATTAATTTCATAAAAATTAAAGATTTTACTCCAAAATCATTATGATGAAAATAAATTATTATAAGATTTCAAAATACATCGAAACATCAAAATTTGTTATCGAAAATAATCTAATGATTCAAAACCATCAAGATGTAAGTTGATGAAAAATGATTTTTAGAAATTCAACAAAATTGACACCAATTTGTCGCAACACGTTCAAAATAGAGATTTAACTAATATGGCACCGGGGGTGGCTCTTTGAGCATCTTTTCAACTTACCACCTTATAATTCCGAAAATTCTAAAATATTCAAATTTTTTTTTAACCTTTTTCGGTTACTCAATTTAATCTTCATGTGGTAGCTTCACACACTTGCCGGACGACCGGGGTGGTAGCTCTTTTCTACATGTGGTGGTAGTTTTCACACTCCTTTTGGATGTAACTCATTCCACATCTTTTAAACATAGGAGTATCTTTTGCCTTTTTTTTTTTCAAACTCTCCCTAAATTAGACAATCTCATAATTGAAAATAATTTTGACGAATTTTAGTCAATTAGAGAACATCCATCCATCATATCCAACACACACAACCAAGATGAATTAATCACCAAGAGATCAAATTTGATTTCAAAATTTTGATGAATATATGCATTAAGAAATCATATATTAAATTATCGTCAAAATAATAAAAAGTGGAGTAAAAACGATAATTAATATGAATTTAACCTAATATGATTGTGAAGTTAAATACCGTTTACGCGACATTAAAGAAATTTATCTCCTCAAAATAATGATTCTCAATCATCTCCTTTCTCAAAAATTTTGAATTCCTAAACACCTTTCCTCAAAATGATTTTTAACCAAACAAAATTCAAAGCAGCAAAAATTATTTAAACATGTAATGCAATGAATAAAATTATGCAACAAACACCTATCAATGCACTACACAAGAATTCAAAAACAATTAAGACGAGAAGCAAGGAAAGATATCACCTTTCCGGATCCAAACTTGTCGGATCTTTGGTTTTCTCGGCTTGTCGACATTTGGTGCCATTTGCTTAGATTTTAGATCAACCGTTGGTGTTTTCTTCGCTTGAGGCTTTGTTTGAATTTGTCGTTTTGCATTAGACATCCGGTTTGCTTGTGGCTTAGGTAAAACTTGGCTTTGCGGTTTAGAAGTCCGATTCTTTTGAGGTACCCGACTCACTTGATTTTTCTTTTGATTCCGCGGGGAAAGTCGAGTTGTAGATGATGCCGCTGGAGCTTTAGGAGTTGTCGAATGATGTGAAGACCTTGCCGATTGATTCATCTTTCCTTTATTTGGGCAATTCCTTTTGATGTGTCCTTTGATGCCACATCGATGACACACTTTGCCTTTTAAAGTTGTTGAGACTTTCGAAGTTGATTTAGAATCCTTCTCAACAAAAACTCTTTCGTATCCGAGGCCTAATTTATCCGTTTGACCCAACCCGAGCATATGGTCCAATTTCTTCGATCCCGATGACAACTTTTGTATGTCGGATTGGAGTTGTCGAACTTGGTTGTTCAAGGATTGATTGGATTTGTGCGATTCATGAAATTGATGCTCCAAAAATTCAATCTTGTCTTTAGATGATTTGACCGTTGATTCAGCTTCATTGAGCTTCTCTTGGAGGTCCGAATTATTCTTCAAAAATGATTCCCTTTCCTCCTCGAGAGCTTTGTTCATGGTCTTCAAGTTGTTGTTATCCTCTTCAAGATTCAACAAACGACGCCTCAACTTCTTATTCAGTTTAGCCATCTTCTTTGATTCGATAAAAAGTTGATTGTATGCTTCCGCAATGTCGTCGTCATTTGATTCCTACTCGCTTTCCCCATTGTCGCTCGAAGAATCATGCGAAGAAAGAGAAATATTGGAATTAGTAGCAATAGAAGATAAACATACAACGTTAGACGAAGGCAAGGTAGATATAGCAAATAAAGCAAGATTTCCATTCTTTTCTTCGTCACTTGAGCTTGAATCACTTGAAGTTGTATCATCCCACGTCTTTGCTTGCAATGCCTTCTTAGTATACGATTTCTTTGAAGGACAATCCGTTACGATGTGACCGTAGCCTTTGCACTTGTAGCATCGGATTTCGCCTTCAAATTCATCCTTTTTTTTCGAAGCCTTTGCACGCTTCTTCTCTTTAGATGTAGAAGATTTAGAAAACGTTTGTTGCTTAGACGATGTAGCCTTGTCCGAATTGTTCTTCTTTCGGAAATTCCGACGAAACTTCTTCGTTAGAAGCGCCAATTGATGTTCAAAGTCGGCAATTGAGATCTCTCCGTTGGAATTCGAGTCTCCGTCTTCCTCTTTCGTCGATTTCAACGCAACCCCTGTGCTTTTAGAGAAAGACTTGGAAGAAGATTGATTAGTAGGAAAAGTCATCTCATACTTTTCTGGATTTTGTTACAATAGATGACCTATATGGCATTTCACCTCTCTCCCTCTCATTTCACATTCTCTTTTGCACTCTAGAGAGAGAAAGAGAAGGGAGAGAAGGAGAGAAGAAGAAGAAGTTGAGGAGAGCAAGATCTTGAGGCTTTGAGCATCTTCCTCTCCCTTGCTCACCATTGGAGGCTTGGAGCTTGGGTTAGGAGCTTGATAGAGGATCAATCTTCAACCCTAGAGCATTTTGAGCTTGGTTTGGAGCTACCTAGAGGTTGTTGCTTGTTTCTCCCCTCAATCATTTTTGGTTGATTTTGGGAGATAAACCCTAGATTTGGATTTTAGGGTTTATTTTGGGCTTTTTGTTTGGTGGCTTTTGGGGCTAATCTAATGAGATTAGAACTTTGGATTAGGTTACTTTGGATGGGATTTGCATCCATTTGAGCTTTATTTGAGGATTTCTTCACCGGGGTGAGTTTTTTCCACCTTAGCTTGAGTGTTAGTGATGAGTTAGTGTTAATCGTAAGGTTCGTTTAACCTTGTTCCTACATCTTTTAGGGTGCTAGGAGGCTGTGAACCTTGTCGGAGCTTCGAAGGTTTCGGTATCTAGGTGGGTTCACTTCATGAAATTTGGGCAATGGCCCTATGATTACATACTAGTCGTAAGTCTTTTAATGTAAATCCTGCTAGATAGAATTTATGAAATTTTGAACCTTAATCATTGCATGGTAGTGATATCACTTATAGTAGAGCTTAGTGTAAATCCTTCGTCGGAGCTGCGAAGGGTTTCGGTTATCTACGGGGGTTTCACTCATGAAATTTGGGGCAAAATGGCCCTATGCATTACATACTAGTCGTAAAGTCTTTTTAAATGTAAATCCATGCTTGATAGAATTTATGAAAATTTTAGAACCCTTAAAATGCATATGCATGCGTAAGATGAATATCACTTATATAGTAGAGCTATATGTGTAGACTGCATGCTGCAAAAGGTGTGCATCTTTGGAAGTTGAGAACATGTCTCTTATGCTAGAAATGATTAGAATTATGTATTCATGAACATAATTATCATGCTTGGACTCGTTGAACAAAAGTGTCATAAAGGGGAATGAAACTTGATAAACATATGAAAATGCAACTAGAGACATAGTGATAGACCATTCGACATATACTATATTATGTTATAGACATGATGACATAGTGATAGGCCTTTGTGACATTCGATACATTCCATATTTTTAGACATAAGGACTTGAGACTTGAGATAGACTTATACGCATGCTTGCCATTGTGCTCATTCGCACATGCTTGTGAGGGTCGTCCCTACAAGCCGACACTCCGGAGTTAGCGTCGTGATACCTATTCGCCGTGCGGATTGGGTGCCGAAGTGGATTGCCGTGGGAAAGGCTCATTCCTAGAGTGGGATGTTGACTACCACGGACATTAGGCACGGGCACGCCAGACAGCCTACGGTGGGTCTTACAGGGCCAGACAGCCTTCGGGTGGGTCTTCATGCTAGGACAGCCTTCGAGTGGGTTCTTATAGATTAAACTTTTAACAGTTAAAGTGACAAGTGGACATTGACTAGAATAGTAAATAATGACATCTTTACTATTTGCATCGAGGACATCGTGTTGGTTGTATACCATGCTTATACATGTTAGTCATTACTCATGTACATATTGTTGTAGTTGCTTTATTACTTATGCAGTTCATGCTAAGTAGAGATATCATGGTAGAATAGTGTCTCTTGGTTACATACTTGTTCTTATTTCGCTTTCGTTTATACTTGTACTGACCCTCTTTTGTAACTTTTGGCCTAGTGGCGCAATTTCACTAAAGTCAGTAATTGCCCACTGGGAACTATTATTTAATAGTTCTCACGCCCTCTGTTTTATGGTTCTTTCAGTGCCTTCGGCACCGGCGTTGTACGGGATCGGGGCTGTCGGTAGCTAGATAGAGAGGAGCTTGTTTTGCTCCTAGGTGGTTGTCCTTCCTCTCTTTCTTTTGTTGTTGTGAGAGAGAGAGATTTTGAGTACCATGTACAGAGAGATCATCTTATATACTCTTTATGTTTAGCTTTTGTATTTGAAATTTCCATTGTACTACTTTATGGCTTATTAGTGGATTTCAGTTTTATACTTATCCCTCTGTTGTAGAACTTAGTTATTTCTTTGCTCTGATATCGTTAGATCCCTTTGTTTACTGCTTTATTTATCATTTTGTTTAGACGCCTTGTATGTTTTAGATATATGGCGGTCTGGGCACGCGCGTGCGGGCTTCCGCTGGGTCCCGGGGTGTGACAGATTAGTTGGTATCAGAGCTAGGGTTGAGTCTTAGTGGACCTAGTAAATTTTAGGCCGGTTGGACTATAGGAAATAGGCTGCGTGAGAGATGAGAGTCTATTTGACTTGTAAGCCGACAGTAGTCTTGATTGGATATCTTTGATAACTCTAGAAAGTGAAGTTAAATGAAGTGTATAGCCCTAACTTCGCGGAGGGTTACGTTGGTGGCGACAACGTAACATCGGGAGGTTAGTAGTGAAGCACACTTCATTACTTTCGCCATGATTTTGGGTATTATCTGCTTGAGCGGGGATACGCGAGCGTGGGTTACTAACTTACGTTTTATGATGTAGTGTGTGATGCCGATTACATGCTCCCAATCTGCCGGAGCAGATAACATGGCAAATCTGAAGGGGGTCGGAGACCTCCGTACCTCCGGATCCGCGAGCGTCGAGAGTGAGGGGCCAGCTTGCGGCCCTCACTGATATGGTGGCACAACAGACGGAGCAGCGCACCGACAAAAGGCGCGGATGAAGCGCCTGGAGGACCTTTCTTTTACAGCAGGCGGCAGCTTTCAGGGATACTCAGGCCTCTACATCGCCAGCACCAGTTGTGGACGTCACACTGAGAGCGCCGTCCCCCGCCGCCAGTTCTTCACGAGCAGCGCCTGCGGCGCGCCTCAGGAGGAGCGCGTCGCGGTACCTCCTGTGCAGAGGCCCCGATTGGAGCAGCTTTTCCTACTATGGTCGAGGGGGCTGAGCGGGACCGACTTATGGAGCGCCTCAACGAGATCAGAGGTGCAGTCCTCGGATCTTTGACGGAGAGAGGTCGACCACTGGATGTGGAGAAGTGGTTGATGGCATATGGAGAAGCTTTCCGCGACACCTTCGTGGAGGAGAGAGATCGAATTTGGTTCGCCACACACCACTTGGACGGCGAGGCCTATCGCTGGTGGTTGGATCTCCAAGAGAACCCTAGCACTGATTTGGCGGCTATTACTTGGAAGAGATTCAAGGAGCTTCTTTTGCACTAACTTTACGACCAGCGTCAAGATGAGGATGGAGCAGGACTTGCGCAACTTGCGCTAGGGAGACAAGACAGTAGCCGAGTATGAGCAGGAGTTTTCTATCTTCTACACTGCGTGCCTTTCGTCGTGCGAGACGATGATGAAAGTTTTGAGGAGCCCACGGATCTATCTAGATTGTATCTAACACCTAGAGGGGGGTGAATAGGTGTAAAAGCAAAAAACCACAATCTCAATGCGATAAAATAAATGCGGAAAATAAAAATACACCAAGATTTACGTGGGAAAACTCTAACTTGAGTACAAAAACCCACGGGCAAGCACGCGAAACAATTCACTAAGAGAAAAGATTACAAGGTGATTACCGACTCACGGACTCAACCTCTCTTAACCTCCTATGAATCTTCGCGCAATCCTCGTTGTCCACGCCCTCACGTTCAAATCCATGAACGCCTCCACTTCGATCCACGAAGCTTCAATCACGCCTAATCCACGACGCCACTCGAATCCACGAGCCCACGATCGAATCACGAACCGCCTTCGTTCACGCCGAATCACGACGCCGTTCATGAAGAGCATCATGATTGTTGTGATCTTCGCTTAGAGTATCGATAAAAACAAGGAAAGAAACTCCAAGCGAAGCGGAGATCAAATCGACATATGATATGAAAATTCAATATCTCGATTTGACCTAAAAGAGGCTTTATGTAGAAAAAATAGATTTTAGATGAATCCGAGCTCTAGGGTTTCTCAAAATGTATTTTCGCGATGCTTAATGTGTTAGAGAACCCAATGCTTATTTATAGACTTTAGAATCAATCGGAGTCGGATTAGAAGTTTTCACAGTTTTACACTGTGTACCGGTACACGAAAGGTTGTCACCGTACATAATGACGGAACGAAAATACATTTGCAATGTTGATGGCTGTACCGGTACACAACGCAATTTTTCGGATATTTGCACTGTTCCGGGTTCCGCAAAGTTCCGAACACTTTCTATCAACTAAAACTTTGATTAAATGATTCTAATGCCTATAATTAAGTATGAATCACCATAACATGAATTAAAACTTTACCTTTACGTCTGATTCATATCGTGACTTATTTCCAACTTTCTTCGAAATCTTGAATTCTTCAATCTTCGACGACACGCACTGATTCTTCAAGACTCCGACTCACTTCACGAAACTTGCCAACACACAAGACTTAACAATCTCCCCCTTTGGCAATTTCATGAAAAACTCACACAAACTCAAAATTACATCGTAAAAAAACGAAGTTTAATTGTCATCACCAAACATTGAACTCTCGGTGTAATCCAAATACAATTTGAAACTCAAAATTACAACAAAACTCCTAAAACATACTCTATGACTTAGAACAAACTAGGAGTCTTGAAGTCTTGATTTCCTGCAAAATAATTTATCCAAGAAAGTTACATCAAAACATTAGATTCTTATTACTTCTCCACCTTTGTTCTTGATGATCACATCTCCCTTTTTTCTTGAATTCCTCATTTCTCCTTTTTGATTCGATCAACAC
Organism: Ananas comosus; assembly: GCF_001540865.1. Classification (NCBI taxonomy): domain Eukaryota; kingdom Viridiplantae; phylum Streptophyta; class Magnoliopsida; order Poales; family Bromeliaceae; genus Ananas; species Ananas comosus. Next base: position 3,955,701 of record NC_033638.1, read on the forward strand.
TGTTCATCTAGTTCTTCCCCTTTTTTCTGAATTCTCAAAAGTTACATCTATGTTCTCCCCTTTTGTCAAAAATTGCCAAACACAAAGCATATAAAGAGAAAAACATAGTAGAAATCATATAGAAATTTTTAGAGAGTGAAAGAGAGCGAATTGAATTACGGATTTTGGAGAGAAACAAATGATTGAGCGTTTAACAAATTCTGTCATGCGGTACTAAAACCTGTATGCCAGAATTTAAAAATTTTGCCTCAAAATGCTTCATAATAAAATTAATTTCATAAAAATTAAGATTTTACTCCAAAATATTTGATGAAAATAAATTATTATAAATTTCAAAATACATCGAAACATCAAAATTTGTTATCGAAAATAATCTAATGATTCAAACCATCAAGATGTAGTTGATGAAAAAATGATTTTAGAAATTCAACAAAATTGACACCCATTGTCGCAACACGTTCAAAATAGAGATTTAACTAATATGGCACCGGGGGTGCTCTTTGAGCATCTTTTCAACTTACCACCTTATATTCGAAAATTCTAAATATTCAAATTTTTTTTAACCTTTTTCGGTTACTCAATTTAATCTTCATGTGGTAGCTTCACACACTTGCCGGACGACCGGGTGGTAGCTCTTTTCTACATGTGGTGGTAGTTTTCACACTCCTTTTGGATGTAACTCATTCCACATTTTTAAACATAGGAGTATCTTTGCTTTTTTTTTTCAAACTCTCCCTAAATTAGACAATCTCATAATTGAAAATAATTTGACGATTTTAGTCAATTAGAGAACATCCATCCATCATATCCAACACACACAACCAAGATGAATTAATCACCAAGAGATCAAATTTGATTTCAAAATTTTTGATGAATATATGCATTAAGAAATCATATATTAAATTATCGTCAAAATAATAAAAGTGGAGCAAAAACGATAATTAATATGATTTAACCTAATATGATTGTGAAGTTAAATACGTTTACGCGACATTAAAGAAATTTATTCTCTCAAAATAATGATATCTCAATCATTCTTTCGTCAAAATTTTGAATTCCTAAAACCTTTCCTCAAAATGATTTTTAACCAAAAACAAATTCAAAGCCAGCAAAATTATTTAAACATGTAATGCAATGAATAAATTATGCAACAAACACCTATCAATGCACTACACAAGAATTCAAAAACATTTAAGACGAGAAGCAAGGAAGATATCACCTTTCCGGATCCAAATTGTCGGATCTTTGTTTCTCGCGCTTGTCGACATTTGGTGCCATTTGCTTAGATTTTAGATCAACGTTTGGTGTTTTCTTTCGCTTGAGGCTTTGTTTGAATTTGTCGTTTTGCATTAGACATCCGGTTTGTTGGGCTTAGTAAAACTTGGCTTTGCGGTTTAGAAGTCCGATTCTTTTGAGGTACCCGACTCATTTGATTTTTCTTTTGATTCCGCGGGGAAAGTCGAGTTGTAGATGATGCCGCTGGAGCTTTAGGAGTTGCTCGAATGATGTGAAGACCTTGCCGATTGATTCATCTTTCCTTTATTTGGGCAATTCCTTTTGATGTGTCCTTTGATGCCACATCGATGACACATTTGCTTTTAAAGTTGTTGAGACTTTCGAAGTTGATTTAGAATCCTTCTCAACAAAAACTCTTTCGTATCGAGGCCTAATTTATCCGTTTGACCCAACCCGAGCATTATGGTCCATTTCTTCGATCCGATGACAACTTTTGTATGTCGGATTGGAGTTGTCGAACTTGGTTGTTCAAGGATTGATTGGATTTGTGCGATTCATGAAATTGATGCTCCAAAAATTCAATCTTGTCTTTAGATGATTTGACGTTGATTCAGCTTCATTGAGCTTCTCTTGGAGGTCCGAATTATCTTCAAAAAATTCCTTTCCTCTCGAGAGCTTTGTTCATGGTCTTCAAGTTGTTGTTATCCTCTTCAAGATTCAACAAACGACGCCTCAACTTCTTATTCAGTTTAGCCATCTTCTTTGATTCGATAAAAAGTTGATTGTTGCTTCCGCAATGTCGTCGTCATTTGATTCCTACTCGCTTTCCCATTGTCGCTCGAAGAATCATGCGCGAAGAAAGAGATATTGGAATTGTAGCAATAGAGATAAACATACAACGTTAGACGAAGGCAAGGTAGATATAGCAAATAAAGCAAGATTTCCATTCTTTTCTTCGTCACTTGAGCTTGAATCACTTGAAGTTGTATCATCCCACGTCTTTGCTTGCAATGCCTTCTTAGTATACGATTTCTTTGAAGGACAATCCGTTACGATGTGACCGTAGCCTTTGCACTTGTAGCTCGGATTTCGCCTTCAAATTCATCCTTTTTTTTTCGAAGCCTTTGCACGCTTCTTCTCTTTAGATGTAGAAGATTTGAAAACGTTTGTTGCTTAGACGATGTAGCCTTGTCCGAATTGTTCTTCTTTCGGAAATTCGACGAAACTTCTTCGTTAGAAGCGCCAATTGATGTTCAAGTCGGCAATTGAGATCTCTCCGTTGGAATTCGAGTCTCCGTCTTCCTCTTTCGTCGATTTTAACGCAACCCCTGTGCTTTTAGAGAAAAGACTTGGAAGAAGATTGATTAGTAGGAAAAGTCATCTCATAAGTTTGGTAAAACACCTACTAATTTTCGACTTTTATCTCGTCCGGATGCTTAACCGTTTCGATCGCTGGCAACTTTTGCCGAAAGCGTTCGGAAGAGTTCGAAGAATTTTACGAACAACTTTAGCATCCGGAGATCTTCTCTCCCAAATTAACACATGTGTTAATAATATCTTGAAGTCTAGTATAGTAATCGGTGAAGATTCATGCTCCTCCATACGAATAGAATCAAATTGACTAGTCAACATTTGGAGCTTTTGAATTTTTACTAAACTAGTACTTCATGGGTAATTTGTAGAGTGTCCAAATTTCCTTGGCGGTTTCACACGCCGAAACACGAGTTAAACTCGTTTGTGACAATGCATTAATAAAGGTTTATGCCCTTGCCATAACGAAGATGACTCGTTTTCATCTTTGATCCACTTGTTTCGTGGTTTAGGCATTTCAACATTTATCGACTTTTCAATGGGATGTTTCCATCAAATTCTATGGATTGCCATACCGTCATCGATTGCAATTAGAAAAGCTCTCATGCGAACTTTCCAATAGGCATAATTAGTGCCGTCGAAGAGCGAGGTCGATTAATGTTTCCGCTTCGGCCATTAGATAACAATTTATCTAGATCCTGCTCTGATACCAATTGAAAGTTTTGAGGAGCCAAGGATCTATCTAGATTGTATCTATCACTAGAGGGAGGGGTGAATGCATTGAACGGCCAAAAAATCAAAATTTGATGCAATAAAAATAAATGCGAAAAAAAAAGGCACACCGAGATTTACGTGGGAAAACTCCAACTTGGAGAAAAACCCACGGGATCAACACTGCAAAAAAACAATTCACTAAGAGAAAAGATTACAAGGTGATTACCGACTCTACGGACTTCAACTCTCTTTAACCTCCTATGATCGTCGCGCAATG